>NC_056731.1:895668800-895711300 GCF_019279795.1 Protopterus annectens
ACTCTATAATAAAAGGAAAGAATTGCTGTCCAGGACCAAGAAGGAGTAAGTGCCTAATTGGAAGCAATCTCTCCTTAGTATGAACAAGCAAATAAGAGCACTAGTGAAATCCTCCAAAGCAAACTTCGAGTCCAAACTTGCCACTTAAGGCCTCCTTCACATGTCTGCAATCTCAAAGGAAGCACTCAGATCTTCTCAGAACCGGTGGTCAAGGGCACCATATACACAAATGCTCTAGATATAACCAACCTGCAGGCAGAGAAGTTCACTGAAAATGTCAACCCTCTGTCCCCTTCATCAGTAAATCAGGACACCCCCAGCACCCCCCCCTCCCCTTATCTCTTAGTGAGCAAGTTGTCACTGTCCTTTCAAAGGCAAAAAATACAGCCTCCATGGGACCCAATAACATCCCAGACTGCATCCTACATGAACTCAAGCAGGAACTTTGCAGCACCATTAGGCACCATATTCAACCAAAGCCTGAGTACCGGCTTTGTCCCAGCTGAGTGGAGGATGGCCACTGTCATCCCTTTGTACAAAGGTGGAGTGTCCACCGATCCAGGAAATTATAGACCCATTAGCTTAACTAGCCTGATCTGCAAGGCCATGGAACAGGTTATCATGGAACTCATTAATAAAAGACATTGGCAACCTCCAAACACTTAATCCCACACAGTTTGGTTTATCAAGGGGATGTCATGTCTGTTGAACTTGGTCAACTTCTTTGAGACAGTCACCAAAGCCATGGACAAGGGGAAGATGATGCACACCACCTACCTTAACCTGGAGAAAGCCTTCAATACTATTCCCCACTCGGGTATAATAGATAAACTCTCTCAACTAGGCATCAATCCATATGTTACCAGATGGGTAACAAACTGGCCCGCCTAGTCAAAATAGGGGAAGCCACCTCAATCAGTAGACCCATAATGAGCGGCTTACCCCAGGGATCAGTCTTGAGGCCTCTGTTGTTTGAGATACACTTTTCTGTGGTGCCAGCCAAAATCAGTGGGCTATGGCTGACCAAGTTTGCAGATGGCTCCAAGCTGGGCACTGTCATCAATTCCCCTAGTGATGTGGACATCCTCCAAGAGGGTCTCAAGAAACCAATGACTGGTGCCAGAAACATGGCCTCAAACTGAATGCCAAAAACTGCATCATCATCCCCTTTGAGGAGAGTGATGTCCCCACAAATTATCAGATTGATAACAAAGTCTTAAGCACACAATCAGTCGTGAGGGACTTGGACACCCAGGTGGATAGCAACCTGACTTTTGACCAACATATTGCCTCCATTGTATGGAAGGCTTTCTACCTGGCCCACCTCATTAGAAAGGGTATCTCATCAGGGATGAGGTCATAACATCCCTATATTCTTCCCTTATAAGACCCATTACTGAGTACAGTTCCCCTATTGGCATGTACCTCACAAAGCTTATGCATCAGCTGGAGAGACCACAGAGGTTCCTCACCAGAAGAATTCAGTGCCTCAAATATCTACCCTACACAGATAGGCTAAAAGCCCTGCCCCTCTACTTAGTCTTATACAGACTCCTCAGAGATGGCCTCTGTCTGGCATACAAAGCAATCTCAGACCCCGCCTTGATGGGACTGCTGCATATCAGTAAGTCAGGCTCTACTCAAGTAACCCACATGTGTGACCTCAACCTGGTCTCTAACAGCAGGATTTATTGGTAGGACAAATTTGTGTCCCAGAGACTCCCCTTTTTGTGGAATAGACTCCCTCTCCACATCAAGCAGAGTACCTCATTATCCCTTTTTAAGCACAACCTGGATAACTGGAACAGAAAATACACCCCTGGGATTCCACCTGTGTTCCTGCTGGAAAGGGGCATCAGGTGCTGGCTTGTCAGAACATAGACTAAATTCTTGGCTAGGCTTGTAAGGGCCTCAGAGCCAATAGCCTAGTAACTTTCTATGATCCGATGAAATGCATCATAAATTCAGTGGTATGGGATTTACCAAAATCTGCAGAAACTTTGCTGTTTGTATGGTAAGATCAATGTCTGTTAACAGGCGGCACCCTACTTGCAGGAACCAGTCCTTTAAGATCATAATGTTTTAACAATTTATATAGAGTACACACATGACAGCAGCAATATATATATATATATATATATATATATAAAGAATATATCTGTATACTTCTTCATATTATATGTACTGAAATTTACAGATGCAATCACAGCAAAGTCCACAGTGCACCACAACAGCCCACCATATTATTTTTGCTAAATGCTTTGAAAGTGGTCTATTAAATCAGCAGTTATAAGTGAAATATCGCAGCTCTAGTTTTATGTGACACCATATGCGAGGTACAGGGCATCAATGTTCCATTACTATAGCATCTAATCTTAGCATAATAAAAGAATGTAATATATCACAATGTATTTTATACAATGCAAACAGCATACAATTGGCATGGTCATTATGGATAAAGTATTTATGCCAGGCAATTGTGAAAAGTAAAGGTATCAATCTGTATAATATGTACTTGGTAAAGCTCATTGTATCATAGCATGCCACCAAGATTTATGACATTGGACAATGGTTAATACATCCTGGTTTTAATAGTCTTTAAACAATTTGCTGATGGAATTAACTGTATTTAAAACTGATGTTATTAAATAATACATTCAGAGACATAAACTACAGTGGATGTTTCCAACTCTCATTAGTTGTATCCTTTAGTTTATCTGAATGAACACTCCTTACCCATACCAAGCCTAACGGAACAGCAACAAAGGGAATTTGTTCTGTATCTGTGGGAAGGCTCTTCAGAGCAGGTGTAGTGAGAATTTTAAATGACTCTTAATATGCGGGATATCCACAAAAATAATGCGTAGATGTGCCCCATTGATGAGTATATAGTACACAATGAGAGTGAGTAATGAATTCTACTTATCAGCCTTTCCATCACCATCAATTCTTGTCCCCTGTTCTCTTACCACAGCTTTCTGAGCTATAGTGTCTGCTCACTGTAGGTAACTACAGACTCAGAGCCTGCATGCCCATTGAATGCAGAGTTAATCCTAACTACTCTGCTTATGTGATGACCACAGCTAGGTAAGACAAAGGGGGGGGGGTGACTGTCCTGGGTCCAAGCTGTTAGAGGGACATGAATGCTCATAACTACAGAAGCAAAGCAGATTTCATTCAAACAGTCATGGTTGGGTGACATAATTGATGTTAAATTAGTGAACGTGTATGTGTGTTAGTGGCTGTCTGAACCTATAACTGTAATACAATGGATGGAGTGTTGTGATTATGCTCCAATATCCAGAAAAAGACAAATCAGTGAAGAGCTACTATAGTACGAGACCTGATCTTAACAAATATTAAGCATCCCCTGCTTAACTTGTTATAGTCGGGTCTTGCACTAGAAGACAAATCTGCCTTTACTGACCAGCAAATGACAGGAAAGATTTTTTTTTAACTCTGCTGTCTGTACCAGTAATGGATCCATGACTTCCTCTTAATAAGCTTAGAAAGTTGCTAGAATCATGGGATTTCTGTTGGCCTGTATTTTCTGAAGGATACAAAGTCTGAAATTCAAATGTATGTTATTATTTAGTGACTTCAGACTTCATTTGCTTGAAAACAAAATATATGAGGCAAAAAAAATCTGTAAATTCTGCAAAATTCTGGACAGTTGAGAGGCATAGAGAGTCAGTGTAAACATAAGAAACTGAACTGCACTGTCTTTCTGACAGTGATCGCTAAGTGCTTTATGGCCGTGAAAGCCATCAAAACACTTAGTGTTTTTTTTTTTTTTTTTTTGATATAACCAGTAGTACATGTAGTAGATAAAGCTTGATGCACTACAAAGAATTATGATTGGGTCTCCAATCACAGCGCTTAATTATGAGTTCTTGACATAGCAACCAAGAGTCACCTCTCAAGCATTGGTCTCAAGGTGCATTTGTTGTCTAAAACACATAATAAACAGGTTATAATCAATGAACCATTCATAATCCTGTTTGTAACAATTATGAGATACTTCTCTTTGGTTCACAGCTTGTTTGGTTGTCAGGTTTGGACTAAGGGGCGCCATTCTGAGAGACCTCCCATGGTAACATATAGCTATGTCTCTCCTTTATGTGTTGGCCTTTGATTCATAATGCAGTACTGTAACTATTTTTTTAACAGTAGTCAGGCATAATTTTTTTATCAGTGAAGAAGACGCCCATAGTATATTGCTTACACCTTAAGAAATAAATTGCATTTATGCTGCACAGATCACATATGTATAAAGATTACCTCTTCTTGGTGAATGCATACACCTGGATTTGATGTTCTGTGTAATGTGAAAACAAGCCAAATCAAAATAGAGGGATAGTCCAATGCAATACTAAACTGAAGATAAACCAAAAAACAGCAAAATTAACTTGGGGAGAAAATATATAGTAAAAGCTGGGTGTTTTCATTGTTGCATATACAAATGGAAACTCTAAAGAACAAACAGAAAAATGTGATACCTTATGAAGATCTAAAAAAAAAATCAGTTCTAAACAAATCATGTCACAAGAATAAAATAAAATGGCAGTAAAAAAGCAAAGTTACAGCAGAAAAATTCCTGTAGCTGGTTATGATTTACCATTTCACATTAATTATGTAATGGGTTCCTATTAGCTTGTCGAACACTCAAAACAGTGAATGCTCTTTGATCAACAGCTAATATTCGAAATCACAAAAACTCAAATGGCTGGAACAGCGATTTTTTTTCCCAGGGAAAAAAATCACTGGGCCATTGTCAGGACTTTGCAGTTTCCTCCACTGTGGTGCGATCTCAGAGTTCGTATATTTAAGTGGGGAGAGGATTGTTTGTGGATTTGTTGTTTTTTTTTTTCCCTAGGAAAAAAATCGCTGTTCCGGCCGTTTGAGTTTTTGTAGTTTCGAATATTAGCTGTCGATCAAAGAGCGTTCACCCTTTTGAGTTTTCGACAAGCTAATATGAACCCTGTGTAATTAAGCCCCAGTTATTTGTTGCCAGTTAACAATAGATGCAACACAGGTCTTCAGTTTCCAACCTGTTGTCGTTTCTACCACATCTGAGATCTGGGAGTAAGTTTTCAGTAGTGAAAATGTGAATTTCTTAATATTCAAGCAAACAATGTTATAGTTATATAAAACACTACTCAGATAATTTGTTTTTAATGTGGGCTTTTAAGATTTGGTTGCAGACCACAGGGATCTTAATTCTAAACAGGTACAGTTTCATATTTAGGCTTTAGACACTGCCAGTACTGTTAACCTTGAATTTGTAGTAGTAGACTTTAAATAATGCTAAGCAAATTTATATTTCCAAAACTGTTTGAAGCACTTGCAACCCAAAAAGTTTCCATGGTTTTAAATGAATACTGTAGCTCAATGCATTTCTATCTGTTATGTAGAATTCATCTTGTTACCATCAAGTTTTATATGGAGACTGTATTATAAATCAATGAATATCAATAAAGCAACATTACCCTGCATGCATCCTCTTATCATTGTTACAGGGGAATCAACAGCCACATTTTATACAGTTTTAATATATTTCTGGCCTCTAACTTTGGAAATTTGACTCTTCCCCCAAAATATATCAAAGGCCTTCAAAAAACAATGGCATACACCCTTTAAGGTTAATCAGGTTTAATAAAATTAACTAACTTATGTTGCCTTGAATCAAGGGATGTCTAAATTATGAGGTCACATCTGCAATTGTACATATGCTAGATCTCTTACAAAAAAAATAGTTCTGCAGTCTTTGGATAACATGACCCCAATAAACATCAGAGTTTGATTTAACCAAGCGAATGAAAAAGACTGTTCAAAATTTTGGATATCCAAAAGGGTACTTATAGAGAATCACTAGCTATTGAATCTAAGGTTCATATACAAAAGTAAAAAAAAGAGACATACCCTGGGAATCATTAACAGTCGTTAGGTGCTGCACAGCATGTACATGAAGTAAGTATGTTAGTGTGATGAGCAGCAGTGCTAACTGAATATGTGTCCTGCTCATCACTCCTATGTGGATGCAAGCACCTTCCTGTGGTCAGCAGTGATGTTCATGGCCATGGAAAGGTGCTTGCATGCAGCAGCACATAAAGTAAGCAAAACAGATCGCATATAAGCAGGACTCAGATATGAGCATGGGCTGTAGCCCACCCATATTAAGGGCAAGTACAGAGGCACAACACTGAATGAGGGGAAGTGAAATGAGGGGAATAGACACACATAAATGTGATACATTAAATAGCAATGTACTATACTGGAGATATGTTTAAAGTGTACTCATATCTTGCAGGCAAATGTGATAGAACTGTGTAAGAAACATTTTGAATATAAAACCTGGAAGATTGATGTAGTGGTATTTTCTTTGAATGCTAATCCCACAGGACACACAGAAATAATAACAGACATGCTGATAAAGAATGTGGAGAAGGACATAAAGCTACATTGTAACAAAGTGGAGGGTAGCTGTGACATTTATGTTAATTAAATGGTTGACATCAGATAGCAGTTCTCAAGGACAGAAGATACATTATGGGGTAAATGCATAGAATGCATTCAGAGAACATAAGGATGTATATACAGGGAATTGTATATATGGGGAATTAGGAGACTGAATGGAGAGATGACAAATTACCAAGTAAAGGAGAGTAGTATTGCTGGAATTGAATTCATCCTCAAGTCTTGATGAGTACCTTCACGAGGTGGACCCTGTTTTTCACAAACTCTTATCAAGACGACACTGATATATATATGTATTGTCACTATTATGCAAGAAGCCCAGAAATTCCAGACAGAAGATATACAAAAAGATTAAGAAAGTAACCAGAAGAAAGAAAATATTTGCTCAAGAAAAACTGTCAGAAGCTTCAAATAAATATTTGTGTTCATTAAAGGAAATTTATTTACGCAATAAATTGCATTTATTTAAACTTTACTTGCTTTAATATTGCTACACACTCAAGTGTGCTAGCTTGCACTGTACTTGAATTGTTTTAGTGCTGTTTTAGCTGCTTTTCTGTAAAATAATTCTAAGCTTGTTTCCTGCCTTTCCTGTAACTAGTCTAGTCCTAATACAAATTTGCTGTATCCAGAACTGTTTGTAAGCTTCTGAGCCCCCCAAGCCTTTCTGTGTTGGAGGGAAGCCTTCTAGCTTATCAGTGGGAGTGGTAAGCACTTGGTAGCCTATCTGCCACAGGAGTAGTTTCTGGCCCAGAAATTGTAGTTTTTTCCATCTTTTTCAACTTTCTCATCTAAAAGCCCATGTTTGCACTTGTTTCCCACCTTTCCTGTAGCTAGTCTAGTCCAGATACAATTTTACACCCCAACCAGGGGAGGACTTTTCGGGGGAGAGGGGGAGGAGGAGAGACATGAGATGGCAATGATCTTGGCTGACAACAATAATGATGGTGTATTTCATGATGTGAACAATGTATGTAATAGTTGTCATGTTATTCTTAATGACCATCAGGACTTCAAAATATATAATCTGAGTGGGTTTACTGTCACCACTGAATGAGCTTGTTCGAAAATGGTTTGAACTTTGTTCCAAAGTGTTCAGCTAATATAGAAAAAACTACTGGACTTAAAACTGTATGTAGGAAAATTGAATTCTTGCCTTTTATTCAATGGTGTAGAACAAACTAAAGTAAGAAAGGGGTGTATAAAACTGAGTGTGTATAATCCGCCTGTACATCCAGTATTGCAGACATATGAGAATATGTGTGCTAATGACATTAGGACATTGTTTAAGATGAGGGGAAAAAAGACAACGGTGAATTTAACTGAAGGAGAGAATAGGCTTTTAAACGACATCATTAACAACAAAGCTATCAGAGTTATGAAACCCGACAAGGGGGGTGAACTGGTCATGATGGACCAGCAACTGTATATAGACAAAATGCAGGTACATCTGTTCAGTGATGACTATGTGGAAGTATCTCTGAATGAATTAAACATAGCTTACAGACACATTGATATTATTTTAGATAATTTGTTTTTGAATGACCAGATCACCTCAAGTGAGCTACAATTCTTAACTCAGACCAACCCTAGAATACAGACAATTTTCAGTATTCCTAAAATTCACAAGAGTACAATAGAAACACCGCTTAGGCCAGTTGTGGATGCCCGGGCATCAAAAACATTTACTTTGGCAAATTTCATAGATTTTCACCTAAAAGGTTGTTTAGAAAACTTCCCACACATATTAAAAGATTCATGGGACTGTTTGAAAAAAAGTAAAAAAGAACTATATGCAGACCATTTAGTGTTTGTGACAGCAGATGTCAAAGATCTCTTTACTTCATTTCCCCATGACGATGGGATTGAATTATTTTACGAGTTTTTTATGGCAGAATGCAAGCCTTGACCATATAAGGGTATTAACGCTCAGGACATTAATGGAGATGGTGTTGAATAACAATTTTATTATGTTTGACCATGAGTTGTTTAGACAGAAGATAGGAGTAGCAATGGGGACTGCTTGTGCCCCCATTTTTGCGAATACCGTATTAGCTCAATGGGAAGTGACCTCAGTCTTCCCCTCTTCTTTATTCCAGTATTGTCAATTCTACAGACGATACCTGGACGATATCCTTATTTTTTGGGAAGGAATGCAAGAGCAGTTAGATCAATTCTTTACATTTCTGAATGCAAGCACTTCCTTTTTTAGGTTCACCATGGAAATGCACCAATATACAGTACAATTTTAGATATTTCCATTCATAAAGATAGAAAAAATAATGGCTTTATGTCTACACTATATAGAAAGCCAACTTACTCATACACATTGTTACATTTCCACAGTGGACATCCTATCAGCCAAAAAAGAGCTTTGGTAAAAAGACAATGTGTACATTTAGCACATATGATAAGTGATATTATGAATTATGAAAAGGAAAGGGATATTTTGAGGGACATGCTACTAAGGAGAGGGTATCCCTTTACCTTTGTAGACCCAATACTTGAAGAGGTAACCATGAAAAGAATTAATGGTCCTTTTTTTTCCCCTGTTGGGGACTGGAGATGATGGAATGATGCAAGTTAAACTGGCCCCAATGCAGGTGGACAACACCGTTAATATATATAGGCATGCAATGGTGCTGTCATTTAATTCCAAGTTTTATGACATCAAGGATATTATGTACAATAATTGGGGTATATTTGAGCCCCAAAATGAACATTTGAAGAAGGTAGGGGACAAACCATTAATAGTATATAAAAAAGATAAATGTCTAAAAAATCTAATAGAAAGTGGAAAAGTGGCACTAACAAGGGAAGAATTAAAAAAATGTGGGCATTGTCATCAATATCACTTTATATTAGAGGGTGACAGTGTCCATGTTAGAGGTTTTGGGGACATTAGGTTAAAACACAAATTCAACTGTAATAGTACATTAATAGTATATATAGCCATCTGTCAGTGCTGTGGACAATTTTATATAGGTAAAACTATTAATGCTTTTAAAAAAAGAATATATCAACATGGATATGACAAACAGGCAATACAAACAATGATTTGGCTAAGCACATAATAGAAAACCCTGGATATAATTTCAGGTTTTTGGATATTGGTCAGATCAATAAATGTATAGGAGGAGGTCCATGTGAATTATTGTTGGAATACAGAGAACTTTTGTGGCAACTGAGAGTTAATGCCACCAACCCCCCGGGACTTAATGACATGGTATCAATTTTTAGTTATTTAAAGTTAAAAGCAGGGTACCACGTGTAGTAGCCTATTATCATTAGGTACTAAAAAACAAAATGTTTCTCAACATTTTGGGTGGAGGAAAAATAAATAAAACATAACAAACAATAAATAATAAAAAATAAAAACCCAAGAAATAAAAACTAAGGAAACTGTGTGAATGGGTGCTATGTATTTGACTTCAAACAGTAACATTGTTGGTATTATTGTTCTATGTATAAATATAAATACATGAAACTTTTTAATATAGAACATTTTAGAAATGCAATGTTTTGGTATAAAAATGTGTAGGGGGTGTGCACACACACATATTATGTGTGCGTGTGTGTGGGGGGGGAGGGCATATACATATACATTTATGCAAGTGTTTACATTCAGATTTTAAATCAAATTTTTAAATAAAATGTATAATTTTGGGGCAGGTTAAAATATGGTAACATGGTTTCAAATGTGTGGAGCCTTTTAAAATTTTAAAATCTTAAACTTTGTATTATGCAACTTGTCATGTGATCTTGTTATGTGATTTTGTGATTTTAAAAGGAAGTGATAGTGCATACTTCCGTATTCTGAAGAAGCCTATGTGCACTCACTGACGAAAGCGCTCAATAAATTGTAAAGTCTTGTCAACCAGGTATCTCTTTCATGGCGTTGTTCCTAGTCTTTGGTGTTTTGGATTTTTCCAGATACAATTTTGCTGTATCCAGGACTGCTTGTAAGCTTCTGAGCCCTCCAAGCCTTTTGGAGTTGAGGGAAGCCTTCTAGCTTATCAGTGAGAGTGGTAAGCACTAGGTATCCTATCTACAACAAGAGAAGTGGTTTCTGGCCCAGAAATTGTAGTTTATTGGCCATTTGGGCAGGTTTTTTCCATTTCTTTCAACTTTCTGGTTTAAAAGCCCCCATTTGTACTTGTTTCCCACCTTTCCTATAACTAGTCTAGTCCAGATACAGATTTGCTGTATCCAGGACTGTTTGTAAGCTTCTGAACCCCCCCAAGCCTTTCTGTGTCAGAGGGAAGCCTTCTAGCTTGTCAGTGGGAGTGGTAAGCACTAGGTAGCCTATCTACCACAAGAGGAGTGGCTTCTGGTCCAGAAATTGTAGTTTATTGGCCATTCGGGCAGTTTTTTCCATCTCGTTCAACTTTCTGGTCTAAAAAACCCCATTTGCACTTTTCCAGCCTTTCCAAGGCTCTTGCCACCCCTATAGTGCCTTTTTTAGGCGGTGTTCCAAAGACCAAATTACCACCGTAACACCTACAAACAAGTGCAATCTGAGGGTCATGCTGCTCAACACTAGAAGTTTAAATCTCAAAATGCACTCACTCGAAGCACTCCTTAAAATGGAAAAAAATCGACATTTGTACTGTAACAGAGATCTGGTTCAAAGCAGCAGAAAGCACCCCTGCATTACCAGGCTATAACTCATTCCACACCTTTTGGCCCCAGAACTTGGACCAAAGCTCCAAAGGCTGTGGCGTTTCCATATTCATAAAGGATGTGCACACCTCCAGGCTTGTAGCCCAGCATAACACATCAGAGATACTTCAGGTGCAGCTAACATTGGGTATGATAGCGATTCAGATTGTAGCCTGTTATAGGTCCCCAACTATGTCCCAGGACTCACACTCCATGTTCCTAAGCACCCTGGAGAACATTAGGGTCCAACCTAACAGTTTCATACTGGGTGACTTCAAGTACCCCTCCATTAGCTGGGAAAACTACTCATGTACAAATACACTTGCCCAGCGTTTCCTGAAATTCATTAATTCCAATGCCCTGGGCCAGCTCATTCTTACCCCCATTGGAGGTAGCAACATCCTTGACCTGGTCATTACTAATATGGACGACTGTTGCTCTACACCAATAGTTAACTCCTCCCTGGTTAGATCTGACCACAAACTAATCACCTTGGAAATCCACCCCCTCCCTGCAAAGGTAACCACCATGAAAAACTGAAAAACTTCTCCAAAGCTAACTTGGGCTCCTAAAAACAGAGCTGGCTAACTTCACGGTACCCATGCAAATGGAGAATAGTTGCATGACTTCCGAATCAAGCACTAATGTAAGGTACGAACACATACACAAATGCATGGATCTTGCCATAACCAATAGAACCAAGACGCTCGCCTCCAAAACAAGGAAGCCAATCTGGTGGGCCCCCTGCCATAAACAAACTGTACAACAGAAGGAGGAAATTGATGCAGAATAATCTGAAGTCCCAAGACTGGAAAAACTCTCTTATCAGCTTCTACAAAAAGATGAGATCCCTCAGCAAATCCTCTAAAGCTAGCTATGGAAACAGAATTGCAGCAGATAGTAAAGACAACCACAGGGCCTTCTATAGTTATGTAAAGAATCTTCATGGCAATACCCATATTTGCTCTGAGCTACTGCACAATGGTACCTCCTATACTGAGCCAACAGATATTGCAAAAATACTGCTACTGCAGTGGTGGTGCTGCGGTAGCGTTGTCGCCTCACAGAAAGATGATGTCCTCTTCGATTCTCAGCTAGAGCATCTTCTGAGTGGAGACATGCATGAATGGGCGTATCTTCGTTGAAGGTTGTGCATCAGGGCTGGCAACTCGGCACGTAAAAATCTACTGCCAATCATTAGTGGACCAAAGTTCCGCTGTGGCGACCCCTAACCGGGAAAAGCCGAAAGACTCAACAACTGGCCGACAGATTCAGTGCCAACTTTACTGCCTCTCTCCCCCCAACGGCCAATCATAATACCAGTAGATTACCAGGCACCCAGTATTACTGCTGCACAGGTTAAAACAGCACTGGCCAAGCCCAAGAATACAGATTCTATGGGACCTGACAATATCCATGGCTGTGTTCTACATGAACTACAGAGTGAACTGGCACCTCACCTGTGTACCCTGTTCAATCACAGCCTCACCTCAGGCTTTGTCCCCACCGAATGGTGCACTGTTACAGTCATCCCTCTCCACAAAGGAGGAGCGACTACAGACCCTGGGATCTATTGCCCCATTAGCCTGACAAGTCTGATATGCAAAGCTATGGAATGCATCATCATGGACCTAATAAACAAGGATACAGGGAATCTCCAAACTCTGGATCCCACACAGTATAGTTTTGTGAAGGGTAGATCATGCTGCTCAACTTGGTCAACTTCTTTGAGTCAGTCATCAGAGATGTGGATGAAGGCAAGGTGGTTCATACAGCCTACCTTGATCTGGCCAAGGGCTTTGATACCATTCCCCACTCAGGAATCATAGAAAAACTCACTAAGCTAGGCATCAAACCCTATATCACTAGGTGGGTTGCAAACTGGCTCACAGATAGAACCCACAGTGTGAAAGTAGCTGACTCCAAGTCAGACTGCCGACTAGTCACGAGTGGAGTCCCACAGGGATCGGTCCTGGGTCCTGTCCTGTTTGGTATCTACTTTTCAGAAGTCCAGGCCAACAGGAAGGGACTCTGGCTGTCAAAGTTCACAGATAATTGCAAGTTGGGAGCCATTATTAACTCCCCAAGTGATGTTGACATCCTACAGAAAGGCCTCACTCAGACCAACGACTGGTGTCAGAACCATGGCTTTAAGCTCAATGGCAAAAAATGTGTCGTCATCCCCTTTGGGAAAAACTCAGTTCCCATGAATTAACACATAGATGGTAGTCCACTGAACACAGAAGGCATTATAAGAGATCTGTGGTCAGAAAGTCCTTCTATGTGGCACATCTCATTACTAAGGGTTTTGCATCCAGGAAGAAAGAAGTCATTGTCTCCCTCTACTCTTCCCTCATTAGGCCAATCATTGAGTACAATGCCCCATTTGGCATGTACCTCACTAGACACCTGCAACAACTGGAGAGGCCAGAAAAGTACCTCAGAAAGAGAATCATAGGCCTTAAACACTTGTCCTATATGGAGAGACTCAAAAAACTCCAACTATTCTCTTTCGCATATTGCCTACTTAGAGGCGATCTCTGCTTGACTTACAAAGCCATGTCTGACCCAGCTCTGTTAGGAATACTACATCTAAAGAAATCCCAATCCCTCCATACCACATGCTCCAGAGATCTCAACCTAATTACCACAATCAACAGAACGTGTTGGAGGGACAGGTTCATAACCCAAAGACTGCCAGTGCTATGGAATCGACTTCCCATACATGTCAAACAGAGCACCTCACTGGCCCTCTTCAAGAGAAATCATGATGAGTGGATAGGAAATAGAAAATTCAACCTGGGGATCACTCCAGTGGCTCTACTCGACAGAGGCACTGGGAACTAAGGTCAGGTGGCATGATGCCAGGGTAATCCTATGGGTTAGGCTTGTAAAGGCTCCAGGGCCATTAGCCTAGTCCACACCTATGAACCTATGAAAACTCCACCTTAGAACTAATAAATCTGTTTTTTGCACTCTGTCTTTGTTTCCTGACCTATTTTAACACCTCAAAATCACTCTAAGTGGTTTATTTGTAATTTTAGCCTGTTTTCCACAACATGACTACCAATGGGGCTTGATGTATCAACATGATCTTGTACTCCCTCAACCCTTTCACTTTCACATAATACTTTGTATGACTCATGCCAGACATAAAGAAGTAACTTTGAATTCCCATATCATTGCATATAATGGGACTTGGGAGGGTCACTGTTATTTTCTTTACCTTCTGTAAAAGGACTGCTTCTTTTCCTGTCTCTAATCATCTTCATTTATGTTTGGCTCAGACTTTGTTTTACACAATACTTAGAAGTTATCCAGCTACAGCCAGAAAAGTAATTAAATTGCAGGCCTTTATTCAGGGTTTTCTTTTGTAGTCTGAGGAAATGATTCTGCAAGGGTCTGTCAATGCAGAGACAGTTTTAACACCTCTGCAGTAGTGCTGGGTTAAGGACTCTCAATTCCTCTTGAATTACAAAAGAAATCACTACAATACACTACAATACAATATTTTTGCAAAGGAGAAAGCCATATTAATCAATACAAAAAAGTAGGCAAAAAGATATTCAAAGAGAAATACAGGCAAATGCATCCAGATATGGAAAATTTCACAATACAAAAATAAGATCACAAATAGGGAATGTAGAACAGAAGATTAATAAAGTAGAAGATAACAAATAAAAGTTGTAGTTATGGAATACTTCCAAAGTGAAGGGTTTAGTGTAGAAAGTCTAACACAGATTATATCACAGCATGCTGGAACAAGTCCCCCAAGTAGGAGCAGGAGACATCTGAAGAAGAAATATGGACATGGGAAAGAGAAAGAGATTTAATATGGTGTAATATTTATACAAAGGAGAAAGCAAAACTAATCAATACAAAAAGAGCAGCACCATAGATATTTGAAGGGAATTAATGGCAAAGGCATCTGGATATGGAAAATTTTACAGTACAAAAAAAATAAGAAAACAGAGGAAAAGTATAAAAGAGGATTAGTAATGGAGAAGTTAAAGAAATAGAAATTGAGGTAATGGATTCCCTGTGAAGTGAAGGATTTAGTGTAGAAAATCAAACTTTGATAACATTGCTGCAGGATAGAGCAATGATCCCCAAATTAAGGAGAAACAAGTGGAGAGGGAGTCATCTGATCAGTTGTCATATGAGGATAATTTGGAGCCTTCCATAGAACAGTACAAAAGTTCAGTTGGAGTTACACTGCAAGGGAAGGAGCAGGAAACTGTGACAAGACTAACACAGTCAGTGTTGTGGAGGGATACACCAGAGTGTTCCCATATGAATGAGCAACAGATGGCACAGGATGAAACTGAAGAGAATGTGGCCCAGGAAGATGCTCAGGAACTTGCTATAGAATGATAGCAGGAAATGGAGAACAAAGAATGTGCCCTTAGTTTAGAAGAAAATGATCTAAGAAGAGTTGCTTGATTTAATAGAAATGGATAGACATATTAAGATCAATGAAAGAAATAGACTACAGACAGTCAATAAAACCCAAAAAGTTAGAAGTTTAATTAAACAAATGAACGCAGTAAGTAGGACTGTCCAATATAGCAAAAGTAAATAGGATATATTACTGTACAGCTAAATTAATAGCAGATAAAGCCTTACCAGAAAAATACAGGGCAGTAAGGGAAAGGAAGGGGAGAAATTAAATGTCATCACTGAAGTGTCGAATAGAGAAAACTATAAAGCAATTAAGACAAGAGTTGTCACTGTTAGAATAGGGAACAGATCAACAAAAATTCTCAGAAAGATAGACGTGATAAAAGCAATATGCTGTATCAGAACAGATCAGGATCTGTCATGAACTATTGCAAATAATAAACTACAGATATCAGCAGAAGCAGAAAACTTAGAAGTTATGCAAATAAATAAAAAGGAAAAGTACAAAATAAGCAATTTATTGATAACTTAAAAAGTTTTATATAGAACTGGGAAACAAGACAAAAGAAAATGAAACCAGAGATAGAAGAAATAGATACATTTTGGAGAAATATCTATGAAGATCCTGTGGAATATAACAAAGATGCAAAATGGATAGAAGAACTAAAAGAAAGAATAAAAAGTTCAAATGTACAGGATATGAAATGAGATGAAGTAATAAATGGCCAGACAGATTGAAACAAAGTTAAGAAAATCTCCTAACTGGAAAGCCCCAAGCCCAGATGCAGTACCTAACTTCTGGCTAAAAGTATTAACATCGTTACATGAATATTTAGCCATGAGTAAGAACTATTTGCATGCAAACCCTAAACAGACATCAGCCTGGTTAACAACAGGAAAAACAATGCTCCTACTTATGAGCAAACCTGCAAGCTATCCTAAAAATATAGACCAGTAACTTGCCTTCCGATGACGTATAAACTATACACTGGAACTGATGCCAACTGAGTTTATTGCCACTTAGAAGAAAACTCAATCATGGCAATAAAACAAAAGGGTCACAAAAGAAAGTTATATGGAACAAAGGATCATTTGTTGTTAAATAAATTCATAAGGGAAAATTGTAAGACAGGGAAAAATCTAAGTATGGCATGGATAGATTATAAAAAAAATTGACAGTATCCCACATTCATGGATAAAAGAATGCTTAGAAATGTTTGCACTACACCCTACACTGATTACATTACAGTGATCATGAAACAGTGGCAGACCACTTTGCAGTTAAGCCATGAAAAAATACAAATTATTTTATCAAGGATGAAAATTCAAAGCGGGGATATTCAAGGGTGACTGTCACTGCTGCTGTTTTGTCTTGCCCTTAACCCATTAAGCTCTCTACTTAACAGATGAGGTCATGGCTACAATTTGGCTCCCAGAATACAACAAAGTGTAAAGGCTTCTCATCTTCTTTTTTTAGATGATATAAGAATGTCATTGGTCTTGATAAATGTGCAAAAGCAACCTTAAAGCAAGGAAGCTGCAGCACCAAGAAAACATCAGTTTGAAAGACAAATGTAATGTAAATGAACTTGAGCAAGAGGAAGTATATGAATATGTGGGAATTGATGAAGGATCAACAATAAAACATGAACAAATGAGAATAAAACAGTAAGGAATATTTTAGAAGATTAAAATTAATACAGAAAACAGTGTTGCCACCCAGGAACAAAGTCCAAGCTATAAACCAATTTGCTCTTCCTGTTCTAACTTACAGTTTTTGAGTGATTGTCTGACCCCAAAAGGTGTCATACTGGTTGACAGGAAAACAAGAAGGATACTCCATGCTCATCAAATGATTTATAAAAATCAATGTATACTAAGACTATATATTTCAGGTTTTGAAGGAGGGATGGGCCTCCCCGAAACTGATTACATGTATAGGTCTGCAATTGTAGGACTGCATACATATCTACTGACCTCACAAGACCCAAACATAGTGAAAGTTTTGAAACATGAGGAGAAAAAGTCTAAGATGACTAATCTGCTTAGTTTAGCAGAAGCATATCAGCATCAAGTGGGAATGGAAATCAAACCAGAAGTAGATAAAAATCAGGCACCAACTGAATGTGCCAAAAAACAAAAGAAAGAATATAAGGTGAAGGATCAGATGAGAAGGTAAGAAATGTGGAAGATGCATAAATACAGTTGCAAGTATAGAAAACTCTTGGAACAACCTCATGTTGTTCAGGATCGAACACAGGAATGGTTAAGAAGAGCTGAATTTAAACCAAAAGACAAAAGGTTAATATTGGACCCCAAGGTAGTGAACTACATCCCATATTGGACATGTGGGAGAAACAGAAAAATGCAGGTTTTGTAAAACAGAATTGGAAACAGTTGCACATCTTTTGCTGGTCGTGATAAACTAATGGCAGAAGGACTATATACTGAAAGGCAAAATAATGTGGCAAGACTGTTGCAGTGAGGATTGTGCATACATTATAATATTGAAGCAGCTGAAAAACACTGTTAACACGAGCCACAAAACATTATAGAAAATGATTAAGTTTATATCACAAGGGATCACCCATTACCAACAGTTCAAAAAATTGATGTGAGAAAACCAGATATAGTAGTCCAGGAAAAGAAGACAAAAGTAGCATTGATCATTGAAATTGCTACATCCAGTCACTGCAGTGTCTTACATACAGAGACACACAAAGTCATAAGATACCAGGATTTGCAGGCAGAAATGAGGGCAATGTGGAAGAAAGATACCGAGACAATAGAAGTATGAGCAAAGGGTCTTATAAAAAAGAATTTACAATCGTACTTCGATATGTTGCAATACATATAACTTCATACATAATGCAGAAGGAGTCATTACTGTGCACATTGCGGGTGCTGCGAACAGCACTTTTGGCTGACATCAAAGATTGAAACAATACTAATTTCAGGAACTTTAATCGTACTTTGACTTAGGAATGGTGTCAATTCTGGTCATGGTATTAGAAACCCAAAAGACTTGGATACATTTAAAAAAATGGAAGTGATGTATGAAAACTGACATCACCAATGAACAACAAAAGTGCATTATAGTGTAATGTCAGGTAACTCAGAAATGAATGCGTCCATGCAAGGGAATGACTGTGGTACCAATAGGAAAAGCATTTATCACCTACAAACATGTAATAGACAGGCAAGTGTTGTATGTTTATGTAAATGATGCATGCCAGTCTAATAACAAACAACATACATAAGTGACCAATGTAAAGACTGCGCAGATCACACATGTCAGGAGTCCAGTCTTGTGCTGATTTGCAAATATGTCTGACATACTAATATTGGGCATGCTCACATACAATTATAGGGAACAGTAACAGAGCAGCAATCCAACATCAGCAATACAATAGAAAGTGTTTTCGTAGAGGATCAATCACATATCCTAATGGTCCCCCCTTTTATTCCATGCAGATAAACATGTTTATGGAATCACACATCTGTGTAGGTATGATATAAATGCCAATAGTCAATGCATGTGCCACAGGTGGACTCACAATACAACATGCCCTGAATAGACATTTCAGTGCCATGCAATCACAGCCTGTCATGACATATCATTGTCTAACATAAAAATGGATAACAATAAGTAGATACAAATGTTCTTTTTTTTTGGTAATGACATTATATTCATATAATGGTGCTCCTGTCAGGAATTGAACAGCAAGCAGTGTGACTCTACTGGTGAATGACATGTGGATGAACGACAAGTGCAACAGTGAAAGTTATGCAACTAGTATGACAAACCACTTATACAAAAATTATTATATCATCTGTATGTGTGGTAAACAATCTCTGGGATGAAAGGGATTATGGAGGCCCATCACAATATCAATGGACACATTATCACCATAGTACATGTCAGTCACTCATTGTAGTATAAGGCCCAACAATGCTAACAGGCACTGAATGTAGATGTTGAACATCTGAGCCATTAACAACAGAAAATACATGGATATTTCCTAAGATGAATGCACCATGGCAGAAATGTCACTACAAGTGTGGCGTATGGGGTTAAGTAAAGGCATGACATCATGTACTTCCTGCTAGGGATATGTGTGCCTGTGATTCCTGTAGTACATCAACAGTCAGCACATTGTCTCATTTCTCCATGCCAGAGGATAACACTTCCTACATACATCATTTATGTGAAAAAAAGCATTGCTAGTAAGAGGGACCAGCATCTATAGTTGTACAAAACCAATGTGAAAGATAACACTGCTAGTAGCAAGTATGGTCACAGCACTGACACTACGTACTCTGCGCATGAATGGAAGGATTTCAAGTAATTACTCATGATCACAAGCTAAACTTCTGTGCCTGGAATGGAAGAGCCACATTACCATGTTGAGGTATGATTGAGACAGTGCACAGTTAAATAGATGATGGCACCACTGTTTATAAGCTGGACATTTATGATAAAAAGTGTCTGAAGTGCACATTAACACTGTGCAGCTTCACATCATATATATTCTTGTAGGAAGGTATACAAAGTATGAGGGTTAAAGGCACCCCCACTGCTGGAGTCAAGCATCCTACATATGTGTTACACCATGTACAAAGCCCAATATCAAAGTCATGCAGCACAGGAGAATGCACACTTCAAATGTGCCATCCTGAAGGTATGTTAGCAATATGTAATCGTGTGGACCAAATGTTATTCTCTCTAGTGATACTATGAATTACTAGTGTCACTGAGTGCCACTGTAATTCTAACCATAATTGGATACATAAAGGTGGTTGTGAGGTGGCCAGTGATATATGACAGTATTAACTGTCACACTACTGAAGTAGAGATGGAATCAAACCACCTGCATTTTCACTTACAACATCTGTAGCACACATTAACAGCAAACAGTGCCACAGGAGAATACTGAATACAATTGTGACAGCATCTATGAAGAAATGACTTTACTGGAAAGGCTCGCCCAGACACTGCTACAGTTTGCTGTGAGGAAAAGGTTAGTTTGCTTTTTGTTTCTTGTATTTTGTATTACTTATTGCCTTTTTCTATTTTGTATACTGTGATTTGTTTTATTTACACTGTGTTTTACTTGTATTCTGCTTGTAACTGCATATTAAAACTTGAAAAGAGGCCACAGCTCTGTCTCTTGTGAGTCCGAATTTTTTCCCAGCCCCTCACCCAGTTACTCTTGTGTTCTTAAACACCACTGTCTTTCTAGTTGCCTGCCCCTTATGTTAATTTGACCATATATCTCATTCCTTCTCTGCTTTTACTGGCTGGTGAGTAAGCCCAAAATTATCATTTTGTGAAATCACTCCTCTTCAACTATTTAAATTTATTGGCCATCCTACTGTATTCCATAGTACCAGAATACAACAACGACCACCCCCTTTTAATCTATCTTGCTGTTTCCAAAATAGTGACTCTCCACTATAACTTAACTTTTTAGACAGTAAAACCTAAGCTAGCTACTTTCACACCTAACTCCTCTAGTGCACACTGCAGTGTTTAGTATAAACCATTTTTTATCTTACCTTTAAGCATCTTGCAAGACCACCAGTTATTGGAGAACCCACATTCTGCCTCTCAGTAGTCATCTTGGGATTAGTGCTTCGGTTTTCTCCTGGTGAGAGAAGGACTGCAGTTACATTATTTCCTGAAGACAGCTGATCACCAGAAAGCTTAATAACTGTTTTATAGGTGACAGCTTGGAATCTGTGCTTAGATTCTGATCCTTGTGAGATTAGGAGCAGAGTGCATTGACTCCTGACTCTTTCTGGTTGGAGAGTGAGTGTCTGTGCTTAACATACCTGATTGGTCTGGTTGCTATTCGAGGCATCTACCAGAAAAAGGCTACAAGCTTGCAGACCCTTGCATCATCTGGGACAAGACTGTGGATCACCAAACAGGCTGTAGCCTGCTTCTCTTCTTGGGATTGGTGCTAACATTTTGCTTCTGGTGAAAGAAGAAGCAAAGGAGTATTGTATCACAACAGAGTGAAGCTGTGCTGAGACAAGCATTAGCAGTAGCCAGGCAGTAGCCATTCATGCGACTCCCCTCTTTTCATCACTCTAAACAAGCTAATTATTTTTCAGTAAGTACTGCTTGATTTCTTTCTAACTTCAGAATATCTGCTTAGATACTTCATCTTTAAATTTTCAGGGTCTATATATTAGTTTCCCCTCAAGTGTTTGGCAGTGCTCTGTACACACTCAGTCACCTTGAGAGACATTTTTCCTGTAAAAGGCATATATAAGGAAACAGCTCCAGTACTTATTAATAATGACCATCCCTCCTGGCATGTCTAAAGGTCAGTTTCCTGTGCTTTCTCCTATTAACCTGGTGAACATGGGCATTCTGAGGCAGTATAGCAACTGCCTCATATACACAGACAACCCTCTCCTCTTAGCTCCCAACACTCAGGCTTGTGAGAGATGCACTTATTTATCCACATTGGCAGCCATGCACTCTCAAGCCAAGACCGGAATAGCTGGTTAAGAGGAGAAGGTCAACACCTGCACCACACCACATGCAACACATAACCCTCCAGAACAGCCACCATCATAGCTCTCACATAAAAACACAAATCACACACACCCACCTTTGTGGAGACTCTCAATATAAATCTACCCAAACAGCAGACATCTCCAAGGCAGAAATGCACTTGACCACCACAATACAGCACAAACCACAAGACACATAGCTCGCCTACACAGTGTGCCCTTCAACCTGAGCTCCTAAGGCAAAACAGCTTACCCAATACACTAATCATAGGTGACTCGATAGTGAGGCACACTGATGTTCCGCTCACTAGGTTGAAAAAGGAGAAGGTAACAGTCAGCTGTCTATCAGGTGCCAGAATCCAACATATAACACACGCACTCAGGTTACTCCACAACAAGTCCAATTATGACTCTGTCACTGTCCATGTGGGTGTGAATGACCTGAGATGCACCTCCCTGGACTAAATGAAAAGAGACATGGAGGACCTCTCGGACTATGTGGCCCAGGCAGGTATGACCCTAGCCCTGAGTAGCATCCTACCATCACCCAGAATGATACTGCAGTACAAGCAGAAAATGATTTACTTCAAAAATTGGCTAAGTTTCTGGTGTCATTCTAAGGGGATCCATTATCTGTCTGCTTGGCATGACATGATTGAGCGACCTTGATGCTTTGCCAGAGATGGCCTGCATCTGTCTCACCTGGGTTTCCGGATACTGGCTAAGGCTCTTGCCACCCCTAAAGTGTCTTTTTTAGGTGATGTTCTAAAGTCCAAATTACCACCATAACAGCTATAAATAAATGCAATCTGAAGGTCATGCTGCTCAATGCTAGAAGTCTAAATCTCAAGATGCACTTGCTTGAAGCACTCCTCAAAATGGAGAACATCGACATTTGTGCTGTATTAGAGACCTGGTTTAAAGCAGCAGAAAGCACCCCTGCACTACCAGGCTATAACTTATTCCACACCTTTCGGCCCCAGAACATGGAGCAAAGCTCCAAAGGCAGTGATGTCTCCATATTCATAAAGGATATACACACCTCCAGACTAGTAGCCCAGCATAACTCATCCGAGATACTTCAGGTACAACTAATATTGGGGAAGATGGCAATTCCAGTCGCAGCCTGCTATAGGTCCTCAACCATGTCCCAAGACTCTCACTCCATGTTCCTAAGCATCCTGGAAACTATTAGGGTCCAAACCAACACTCTCATACTAGGTGACTTCAACTACCCCTCCATCAACTGGGAAAACTACTCATGCAGCAATACACTGGCCCAACTCTTCCTGGAATTCATTAATTCCAATGCCCTGGACCAGCTCATTCTTACCCCCACTAAAGAAAGCAACATCCTTGACCTGGTTATTACTAACATGGACAACTGTTGCTCTACACCAATAGTCAATTCCTCCCTGGTTAGATCCAACCACACACACTAATAACCATGGAAATCCACATCTCACCCACACCCCCCACAAAGGTAACCACCATGAAAAATTTCTCCAAAGCTGACTTTGAGCTCCAAAAACCAGAGGTGGCTAAATGCATGGAACTAGCCGTACCCAAGAGAACCAAGACACTCTCCTCCAAAAAAAAGGAAGCCAATCTGGTGGTCCCCTGCCATTAATAAACTCTACAACAGAAGGAAGAAACTGTTGCAGAAAAAGGTGAAGTCCCAAGACTGGAAAAACTCCCTTATTAGCCTCAACAAAAAGTTGAGATCCCTCCTTGAAACCTCTAAAGCCAGCTATGAAGGCAGAATTGCAGCAGACATAAAAAACAAACACAAAGCCTTCTATATTTATATCAAGAATCTTCATGGCAATACCCAGGTTTTCCCTGAGTTACTACACAATGGTACCTCCTATACTGAGCCAACAGATATTTCCAACATACTGGTCGACAGAGTCAGTCTCAACTTTACCCCTCCCCCCAAAAGGACCAATCACAATACCGGGGGAATGCCAGGCACCTAGCATTACTGCAGTTCAGGTTAAAGCTGCATTTTCCAAGACCAAGAATACAGTTTCCATGGGATCCAACAATATCACTGGATATGTTCTACATGAACTACAAAGTGAACTGGCAGCACTTCTGTGTGCCCTGTTCAAACATAGCCTCACATCAGGCTCTGTCCCTACCAAATGGCGCACTACTACAGTCATCCCTCTCCATAAAGTGGGAGTGACTTCAGACCCTGGGAATTATTGCCCCATTAGCCTGAAGAGTCTGATATGTAAGGCTATGGAGCACATCATCATCATGGACCTAATTAACAAGGATATAAGGAATCTCCAAACTCTAGATCTCGGAAAATTTGGTTTTGTGAAAGGTAGATCATGCCTGCTCAACCTGGTTGACTTCTTTGAGACAGTCACCAGAGCTGTGGGTGAGGGCAAGGTAGTTCATACAGCCTATCTCAATCTGGCCAAGGCCTTTGATACCATTACCACTTAGGAATTATTGATAAACTCACCAAACTAGACATCAACCCCTATATCACTAGATGGGTTGCAAATTGGCTCACAGATAGTACCCACAGTGTGAAAGTAGCGGATTCCAAGTCAGACTGTTGTCCAGTCATGAATGGAGTCCCACAGGGATCGGTCGTGGGTCTTCTCCCATTTGGCATCTACTGCTTAAAAGTCCAGGCCAACACGGAGGGACTCTGGCTGACCAAGTTCGCAGACGACTGCAAGCTGGGAGCCATTATTAACTCCCTAAGTGATGTAGACATCCTACAAAAAGGTCTCACTGAGACCAATGACTGGTCTCAAAACCATGGCCTTAATACCAAAAAAATGCGTCACCATCCACTTTGGGAAAAATTCAGTTCCCACTAATTACCACATCGATGAGAGCCCACTGAACATTGAAGAGATCTGGGGACACAGGTTGAAAGCAACCTCTCCTTCAACCACCACATTGCCACTGTGGTCAGAAAGTCCTTCTATGTGGCACATCTCACTACCAAGGGTTTTGCATCCAGGAAGAAAGAGGTCATCATCTCTCCCGACTCTTCCCTCATTAGGCCTGCCATCAAGTATAATGTCCCATTTGGCATGTACCTCACTAGACACATGCAACAGCTGGAAAGGCCACAAAAGAACCTCACAAAGAGAATCCTAGGCCTTAAACACATGTCCTACATGGACAGACTCAAAAAACTCCAGCTATTCTCTGTCTCATATTGTCTACTAAGAGGTGATTGCTGCTTGATTTACAAAACCATGTCTGACCCAGCTCTGTTAGAAATGCTACATCTAAAAAAATCCCAATCCCTCCACACTACACATTCCAGGGACCTCAATCTCATTACCACAATCAACAGAACATGCTGGAGGGACAGATTCATAACCCAGAGACTGCCCATGCTCTGAAATAGACTTCCCATACATGTCAAGCAGAGCACCTCACTGGGCCTCTTCAAAAGAAATCTTGATGAGTGGATGGGAAATAGAAATTTCACCCCAGGGATCACTCCAGTGGCTCTACTTGATAGAGGCACTGGGAACTACCATTGGGCAGCATGATGCCAGGGCACTTCTATGGGCTAGGCTTGTAAAGGCTCCAGGGCCATTAGCCTAATACACACCTAGGAATCTATGAGCCTATCAGAAAAATATTGTCAAAGAGATTTATCTGCTAAAATTATTTTTACAGCCAATCAGGGCTTGTAAAAGTTGTCAATATATATGTGTGTAAAATATCATGACTGCATTGGCAGTCACACTTGCAGAAGTTAAGCACTGCTGTAGTCAAACATCCCACCTGGCTATTTACATGTTTTTGAGAATACTGTCACACATGCAGGCACCATAGTAGAAGTCTGGCATTAAAATAGCTTAAGTTCACTTGCAAAACAATGACCTCATCAGTCTGTTGAACCACTGGTGTAGGCAGACAATATAACTGTGTACTCATTTGCTCTCACCAATACCACAAAAAACTGACATTTAATGGATGGAAACATCCACCACCCCACTCAACAGTTAACAAATGTTTGAATCACTTCCCCTCTAAAACATTAAATGGTTTTATTTCATCCCATGACACTGTTTCTTTAAGCATTAAGGTAATAATTTGCTTAAATAAGTAGAGCTTCCTTTATGTTATGCATAGAAAATAGTACTCATTATATTACAAACAGTATGACTAGCTACACTGTTGTATAACAATGAAGATAAGGATGCGAAGGGTGGCCTTAAGGAATGGTGCTGTCATTTCTGGGTACATGCTCACCCAACTCTACTGAACCGCACATACACACACACAAGCAATTCTATCTTGTTGGGTATTGAACTTCCTACCTGTCCTGGTTGCACTGTCTGAAGAAAAATGTAACACTCTTGAGCATCACAGGAGAAGTCTGAGTTTCAGAGGAGAGATACCATTTTTGTCAGAGTGACCACATCAGTGTGTATCAGAGAGGAAGTTACTGTAAAAGTTGTTAGAAGGGAGCTCTGTACACATTTAAATGCAGCCTCTGCTGGGGAAATGGAGCATTATGCATTATAGCACAACAAGCATTACACATATACAACTTTTCCACAATGGGTGTCAAATCACCTAGCGATCGAGTTTACACAATCTAGAGAAGAATGTAATACTCATTAGCACCACAGCAGAAGTCAGATTATCAGGCAGTGATAGTACTGTTGTCAGGATGACCTTATCAATGTATATCAGAGAAGAGGTTACTGTAAAAGTTGTTATAAGGGAGATTTGTACAGATTTAAATACAACCTCCACTGGGGAAATGGTTACAATAATCATACCATACATGCATACAACTTTTCCACAATGGGTGTCAAACCACCTAACAATCTAGTTTGCACAATAGAGAGAGCACTATAAAATTCATTAGTGCCACAGGAGGATTCTGAGTCTGAACGGAGAGATTGCACTTTTGTCAGGATGAACTTATCAGTGTGTTTCAGAGAGGATGTTACTGTAAAATTAGGGATAAAGGAACTGTGAAAAAAGTTAAATGTATTATTTTCAGGGGAAGTGGATTCAGCACCATGGGATACACACAGTCTCACACACATACACAGACACACACACACACATACACACACACACACACACACACACACACACACACACACACACACACACACACACACACACACACGCACACACACACAAAATATGCAATGATGGGTATTGAACCTCTTACCAAACTAGCTTACACAATCGAGATGGTAAGCTACTGGTTGCAAACACTGCAGAGGAATATGCACAATACCTATGTGAAACTTGATATTGGAATATTTGCAAAGATCAGTGCTTGGAAGAGATAGTAGTATGCATCCTAGGTCATGCAACAAATGCATGTGCAAGACAATGTAGCATCACTGCGATTTTCATAAGTAATGACATACCTTGGTAATGCAATGTACAGACTGTCCTTACTGTACATTGTGATACTGTGAGGGATATCGACATGTTACATATTATGGGATGACATACACATTGACTGTTGTACATCAGTGGTTTAACAATCAAATATTCCTGTGACTTTATGTCATGATGATTGCACACTTGTATTGTCTCATACTTGCACCATGTACACTGGCAGGACAAACATGGAAATCTGACATAGGACAGTGCACTGCAGAATAATAGTGATGGCTGTGGTGAGAATAGATTATCCAAGCTGGTAACACAGTGCAGCTGTAAACACTGACAGTGTCTCACAGAGATTAATCAGCTAAGTTACCCTCCTTAACAAAGAATGTTCATCTTTGGGAAACAGAACTACAGACATGCCAGCTTTGTGCAAGCAAAAACTATGATTCTATGCTGCCCTCTTTGGTTTTCTGGAACTGTTTAAGTGCAGCACTGCTGTGCTGATTTGTGCTGCTGATGGCAGTGTTAGCTCATGCATGATCATTTATTGAAGTGCTGGACTTACCATAGTAGTCAGCAGTACTCTAAGTTGCTCTGTCCCAACTCCCACACAAAGATCTTTACAAGACAGCATTTACAATAGGTAGCAGGTGGATTAGTGTAGCAGCAGGATAATGATCCATTAAGTAAAGGGGTCTAGCCAAAATGTACTGAAACAGTAGTTACACAGAACATAATGACACGCATTGTCATCCATATATATCTGAACATTTTCAGCATTCCATTAAGTAATTCAGACCTGAGCGTTACCTTAGTACGTGTATAAATGTATAGTTGTGAAATGTTAATAGTCGAAAGCAGATTTCAGCAAACATGACTTTATGTAATAATCTTTACTACCCTATTGAGCACCGTAATCCATAGCTCTGACTATTCATCTTGTTTAATTTACAGTAAATGGAATAGCTGTAGCTTAGCAGGATGGCACAAAGTGAGACAGAGTAATGCAGACAAAAGTGATCAATTTCAAATGTTTTGCTGTAATCATTTTACTCCCATTCAGCATTAGCTACATTTGCCGCATGGTGTCAAACATTGGGCAAATACAGAGGTAGAAGAATAATGATACAGAAGGGGGGTGGTACACTCTCTAGATGACAAGGAAGCAGGGACAAAATCACATATCAATGAAAAAGGATAACGGTGCCTCACAACAATCTGTAGCCAACAGCTACAACTACATTACTGGCCCCAAAACATTCAATAACAATTAGCTGATGGCTGGGCTAGAACCCTTGACATTTAAAAAAAAATTCTTAGTATACATTACAGCAGTAGCTCAACACACCGCAAATTACTACTTCCCAGCATTAAAATAACACTACTGAAGCACTTCAAAAATGTACTGAAGAACAAGGATCAAGCATAGAAAGTTTTATATGGCATGTAGGAACATGGACTGCAGTGGTGCAGTGGTTAGTGTTGTCGCCTCACAGCAAGAGGTTCTCCCGTTTGATTCTCGGCTGGAGCACCTTCTGTGTGGAGTCTGCATGTCCTCCCCATGGTTGAGTGATGCAAAAGACATGCAGGTAGGTGCGTGCATGAATGGGTGTGCCTTCCTTGAAGGTTGGGTGTCAGGCTGGCAACTTGGTACCGTTAAAATCCACTGCCAATCATGAGCGGACCTGAGTTCCAATGTGGCGACCCCTAACCAGGAAAAGCCGAAAGAAATTACTATTTGGCATGTAGGAACATCTGTACAATGTATTAGTCTTACTTATAAAATCATCAGTAATCAGTCCTACTCGGTGCAATAAACTGACTGCTGTAGGTACAGATAAGAGGTGGGAGAGTGCAATAACCATGAATAATTAACCAGGATAAGGTTGGCTTACTAAGTCTTCCTGTTGGGGCTGCAATGTTTTGATATTAAGGGGATGTGTTATATGTAGAGAAATACAGACATTTGCAAGTAAATATATGATAGAAATATGAACTGTCATGGATTGATATACAGACATACTGCTATAACTGAAGCCATGACACTATAACAAAAATGCAGGCTATAAACAGAATAACTATTGCAACAAGCCACATAGGAACACCTAGCTGAATACGTCCAGCAGCCTACTAAATGTTACACTAACTGTATCACAGTACTGCCTTTACTATGGCTTTAATCTGTATTCCCACAGAGCAGCAGCTTTAAGCACATTTGTGTGGAAGTAGCTGGGTCACTGTGTATTACATTAAAATCATCAGCTTTTGCAATAAGAGGTTAAACAGTGTTCACTATCATTCGGCATTGCTGCTCTATGCCAAACTCTGTGAAAATGCTGAGGACATAAAGTGAAGGCTGTTCCATGGGCCTTGTGCTGTGTGTGAATCGATTTTTTGACCAGATTAAATGGTGAAAAAGGGGTAGATAGGACAGTGGTGAAAATGGTGTTGGCAAGCAGACGATAGTACACAAGGAAAAGAATACAAGAGTTTGCAGGAGAATAGTGGGAGAGCACCATAGCTATCCACTTCTTCATTACATCAATTTACAATTTTACACTCAATTTCATGACTTTGCAGTCACCACACCAGTGACAGGTGACAACAATAGAATAATGTTGTATATCCAACTGGACTGAATCAGTTGTATCAGGCTGACACATAAGCAAAGTGGATAGCTATGTATAGGGTGTAATTTTTTTTGTGGGACGGTTATCCATTTTTTTTAATTTGGAAGAGAGAGGGATGTTGGCAAAAGTGATTAGGAATGAGGGGATCAGGTTGGTAGGCTAGGTTAGGAAGCATCAACAGATATACAGGACATACAAGACAAGCAGAGATGGTGATGAAGACAAAAGGTTGAGAGACATCATGACTGGGGATAGGTAGAGGACATGGTAGGCGGACCCATGTCCAACATGAGAACAGTGAGAATCTAGTCCTCACCAGCAGAACTGTTATCACTCTCTCCTGCAGTAGCTTCCTGAGTCAGTGTTGGATGTGGCATCATCATTGCAATGTGATGCAGGACCTTTTCAACTCTGCCATAAATGCAGTGAGGCTCCACTCCATAATATCATCCATCAGCCCTGTCAAGTCCTGCCTGGTGACAAAAGTCTCCACCTCCACTAGTACCACTCCCAGAGGGTACGACTGCACCAGTAGTTGGGGCAGAGCTACCTTACACAGTTGGAGCATGTAGGGCAGGGGTTGTGGAGGCAACACTGACATGTTGTGACCTTAATGTGCTGTGTGTCTGTGCTGCCACATGTTGAGGTATGGCAGGCCGAGCCCCAGTGGTCTGTTCACCTCTTTGTGCTGTTGACAATCAATTTGCATCAGCAAGTTGTGCAAACAGCAGATTGTTAATGAATTATAACCCCCCCCCCCCCACAAACAAAAATAAAAAATAAAAATAAAAACAGAGAGAGAAGCAAGGATGGTGGGGCAAAAAAGTTAATTAGATATTTCATGTGACAGTACTCTATACTTTAAGCAAACTTCTACTTGGTAAAACTGAAAACTTACTATTACGCACATTTGAACTATCCATATATAATGGAAAGTTATTTCTGGGGAATTAAATAAACAAATACCACTGATCTGATGTAATGTACCGCTGTCATTCTGTCACTATGATGGATTGGATTTTTGCATTCTAGCTTAATAATTACAATTACCATAATGCAATTTTTCCTGACAGACTGTTGTTAAGATCTTATAAATAATTAACAAATTTAAAAAATGGTGCTTCTGAGACCTGAATCCACACACGGGAAAACTGGTATTCTAACTACCTAATACAAGTAGCAACACTTATTTTAGAAGGCATTTATGATTAAGATGACTGATGACCTATGCCAACTCGAGATGCTAGCGCTTGAAGGAATGAAAAAAAAACAATCATAGATTTAATTTTTACTAGATTCATAAGTCCCTTGTACCTCTCAGAGGTAAGTTAATCTCTACTGATGCACCTCATGGTTTGCAGCAATCTCATCTGCAACTAAAGAGAATAAAAAGAAGTGAAATATTTATGAAAGTGTAATGAGTAACTGTGTTAGCTGGGTGGATAATTACTGCCATATCATAGACAGATTCTGGATCAAAATACGTATACAACTGGGGGATGTTTGCAGTCCTAAATTCAGCCTCCCATCAGCTTAGGAGGTCCTGCTTGCACTTTTTAAGATTACTATTGTGGTGAAGAAATTGTTCCCAATTAAGTAGAATGCCAGCTGCAGTGGATACAGCCTTGGCTAAGCTATTCCAATTCTCAGCCTTATACTGACACCTGGTATAATCCCACCTGCTGAAGTCTATGACTATAGCACTTCACAAGAAGTGCCACAAATATCCTGGACTCCTCAACACCCCACTTATGTGCTCTAAATTTAGCACCATTCTCTCTATTGCTGGCCCAGCCATGTCTGCAAAAGTGAAGCTTTCAAACTACACTTTAAGAATGAAGAGAGTTTAATTGTTTGATTGAATGTAATTGGTGGTCAATTTGCACAAAAGTGAATTTTTATGGAGATTTTTTATTCCAAGAAGGTGGTGGCACTGAGGCACTAGAATAAAACTATTGCCTGGTTACTTTATTTAAGTGCCACAAATATCTGCATTTTTATTTTTGTTTCCATATTTGGACTATAGTTGTTGCATTTGTTTGGAGTGCTGAGGTTCTGTCATGGTTTATGTTAGAATTGTTGCCTAATGCAGACCCTGTTATTGGTTGTGCACAAATATGCACAGCCTTGCCAACTGCATTTGCACGATTGTAAGTAGATGGACCCTTTGGCAGCACCTTAGCACTATTTACAGCAGACAGCAGTACAGGTGTGAAGCATGACATTGAGCTGTGTCATGTGTGATGTTCCACCCATTGTCACAGTTTCCAGTGTTCAAAACTGGACTGCTAACTGGCATGGCTTTTGAGTGTTCAAAATTGGAAGGTGAAAGATGGCTGAGTTCTAAGATATTAGCAATTTGAGGTTTATCCAATATTAAAATATGTTTGTAACAGCAGGGAATAGAACCCATGGGATACAGGAGGCATTAAAATTGCACCTTAATATACTAATTAACATTGCCACAGGAGAGCTAATTTTGCCCCATGGAATTTTGGCATTTACTGATATCTGAATGAATAGAAATGCACTTCAGAGATACCTGTATGTGTGTGGTTGTAATCCTGTCTAGGAATGCATTCCTATGTAAAGATCATTCTTACTGCAAGTAATTATGGTTCACATGGATGCAGCTAAATATAATGATCAAGACTGCTTGGTTTATGTTACATGCATATGTCAGAAGACATACGGGTCCTAAACACATAGTTGGGTTATGTGATGAGTCATGATGGTTATAACAAAGGTATTGTGCCCATCATACATAGGCAAGTGATTTTTCTGTGACATATAATTATTGTCATGTCTGGGAAGGTGGACATACCTTAGGCTGTGTATATATGTAATACATCAGGCATATATGCTAAAAAAATGTCATTATGGAAGGCTTACTGATAAATTGTTTTCAAGAATCATGTTTATCATGATCATTTTTCATTATTGTTCCAGTCCTATTCAAACCTTTCTGAGAATTTGCTCCTTCAACCCCTTTAAAAACATCTTCTAACTAGATTCAAACCCTTAGCAACCTGCATTGTTTAATGAAAGTTATTGATCTTACACAGTGCGCCAGATACAGTGACATGACAAGTAGAATTTCTCCTCTCCGTACTGTCCATGGTTCGGAATATAGCGCACAATTGCTAAGCATGTTTGAGCTACCAAGGGCATCTGAAACTAAATTTTTCACTTTTTTCCTTGAGTAATGAGCTATGATTGCACAATACCAAACAGAGAGCAAATGTACCTTGAAGTGGAAAAATGGAGAATGTAAATTTTGTGAATTATGGCAAAGTGTCCTGTAAGCAGAACAATGTTTCATGTCCCTTCTTTCTGTTGACTCAACTCAGTTCACCTTGAGCCATACAGAAAGTTACTTGACAGGTGTATTTTTAAATGATTTTATCTAGAGTTTAACCAGCCACACAAAGTCACCAAGTGATTTTTAGCTAAGGTGGCCTAAACTAAATTTTTACTTTGCCAGATGGAAAGCAACTGTGATGATATGAGATAGTGCCATCTGTGCCAGGGAGAGTAGGGCAGTGCATGTGGAACATTTGCCAGCATAGTTAGCTGGAGTTTTGTAAAGAATTTTATGTCATTTGACTGTCACACTAGTTTGTACAGATGCTTGTGTTAAAAATGTATTTGTAAAATTGCTTGTGTTAAAAATGCATCAACAGTGGGTCCTACTGGACAGAAAAGAGATACACGTGTATCAGGCAGTATTTTTATAACTGATTAAATGTATAGTTTTCAACAGAGATTTCTGGAAGTGAAGACGCTAATCCTAGTCCAGCTAATTTTGAAAAAAAAATAGATTGAAAATTAAAAGGCCATAAAGATTTTATTTTACAGGTCTGATTGCAGCCAGAAACAAAAATGTCTGCAAAAACCAGGACTGGGAATCTTACTGTATTGTCCTTAGGGGTGAACTAATTGCTGCATTGAAAGGGTGGAAGTTTTTGAAATTGTTTTATAGCTTTCAGTGCCATCTGTGCCAGGGAGAGTAGGGCAGTGCATGTGGAACATTTGCCAACATAGTTAGCTGGAGTTTTGTAAAGAATTTTATGTCATTTGACTGTCACACTAGTTTGTACAGATGCTTGTGTTAAAAATGTATTTGTAAAATTGCTTGTGTTAAAAATGCATCAACAGTGGGTCCCACTGGACAGAAAAGAGATACACGTGTATCAGGCAGTATTTTTATAACTGATTAAATGTATAGTTTTCAACAGAGATTTCTGGAAGTGAAGACGCTAATCCTAGTCCAGCTAATTTTGAAAAAAAAATAGATTGAAAATTAAAAGGCCATAAAGATTTTATTTTACAGGTCTGATTGCAGCCAGAAACAAAAATGTCTGCAAAAACCAGGACTGGGAATCTTACTGTATTGTCCTTAGGGATGAACTAATTGCTGCATTGGAAGGGTGGAAGTTTTTGAAATTGTTTTATAGCTTTCAGTGCCATCTGTGCCAGGGAGAGTAGGGCAGTGCATGTGGAACATTTGCCAGCATAGTTAGCTGGAGTTTTGTAAAGAATTTTATGTCATTTGACTGTCACACTAGTTTGTACAGATGCTTGTGTTAAAAATGTATTTGTAAAATTGCTTGTGTTAAAAATGCATCAACAGTGGGTCCCACTGGACAGAAAAGAGATACACGTGTATCAGGCAGTATTTTTATAACTGATTAAATGTATAGTTTTCAACAGAGATTTCTGGAAGTGAAGACGCTAATCCTAGTCCAGCTAATTTTGAAAAAAAAATAGATTGAAAATTAAAAGGCCATAAAGATTTTATTTTACAGGTCTGATTGCAGCCAGAAACAAAAATGTCTGCAAAAACCAGGACTGGGAATCTTACTGTATTGTCCTTAGGGGTGAACTAATTGCTACGTTGGAAGGGTGGAAGTTTTTGAAATTGTTTTATAGCTTTCAGATGCTGCAATACATCTTAGCAAATCTCTGAGTATGTATTGTACCACAGTCAGATGACCAGATATGATGTCATTCTATAACCAGCACTAAAATGATTCATTAGATATTAGTGAGAGATATGATAGAACTCTTGCAGCAGCACTTTGTTTTTTGGAACCTGACAGGAAAGATCTCTCACAGATATCTCACACAACCTCACACTTCTTCTTGCCTTGCTGTAGTAAGCAGCTCAATACTCATCATCTTGCCTTGCTGTAGTAAGTAACTTAACTAGGGAACAGTAATTCTTTAGTCAGTCAGAAAAATGCAGTGAGATCAGTTAAGTATTGTTTTTCGATATCTGTGTTAGTCTATCCAACTGTGTTATTTTTTATATATCTCCTGTGATTGAAACTCTGGTGTTTATTGTAACTAGATATGCAGTATTCTCATGTTTCCTACTTTAATATTTATTATTAAATATTTCTATACCATTCATTGTGGCTGGTCTTTTAGAGAATACTTGTAACATCTTAGGAGTACTTGTGCTTTTTTAGTGCCTCCCTGGCTGCTCCTGAAAGCCTTTATGCATTGGTCAAACTACCATTTATATTAGTATTAATTTTACTCAGTATAATTGAGTACCCTTGTAAGAGCCTTAGAGTAGCTGACTGGTGGCAGTAAATATGTGCCAGACATTCACATGTGTGTGTGTGTGTGTGTGTGTGTGTGTGTGTGTGTGTGTGTGTGTGTGTGTGTGTGTGTGAAAATCAAATATCCAAGTGTCTGTGTCAACTACTTGGAACAGGGACACAGAGTTCCAAAGTGGTCAGTGTGGAGTCCTATTTGGGGCCTGGAGAGAGAGAGAGAGAGAGAGAGAGAGAGAGAGACCAGCCCCAGATCTGGAGTATGCCTCATGTGTGCCCTTAAGGGAAATTGTACTTGGTGCAGAAATCTGCATCTGAAAATACTTTGTGTATTCTTTTTTGTTCCTAGTGGCCATCCCTCACCAGTGTCAGTGGTGAGGATTGAGGCTCCTTGATTACTGGTCCAGAGTAGGGACCATCACAGCAAGTATACCTTAAAAAAGGTAACAAAAAAGTCATAATGTGATTAATTGTAATGTGATGTCTACATAGGATTCGAACAATGCTTCATGTGCCTTATTTTTCTTGATTCACTTCTGTCACACCTTAGCTAGAGAACTGATTTTGCATGATGCCAAGCATAGAGCATCTGTACCTTATAGGTCCATAGGTTCAGAAGATGTTACTAGGCTATTAACTTGAGGGTCTTTACAAGCCTAGCAGTTAAATCTCAATATAATACTAGATGAGAGATATCTTCTATGCTTGAGATTTTTCTATCAAGGACTACTCATGTCTAGGAAAGAAGCAGGGGTAATCCCCAGTCGAAATTGATGGTTTCCCATCCAGTCATCCATGTTGCACTTAAACAGGGTCATGGGGTTGCTCTGCTTGATGTGGATTTGGAGTCTATTCCAGAAGAGTGGCAACCTCTGAGATATATATCTGTCTCTCCAGCTGGTCCTATTTATGTCACAAGCAAGACTGAGGTTTCTGGAATGGGTGATCCTAGTCCTATTTGACTTATGGATGTGTAACATTTCCATTTGATTTGGGTCAGAGATAGCCCTGTAAGCCAGACATAAGTCACCTCTGAGTGGTCTATAAACCACTGAGTACAGTGACAGTGACTTCAATCTGTCCATATAAAACGTGCTGAAGGCTATGAATTTTCTTAATTAGAAATCGCTGAGGTCTCTCAAGTTGCAGCAGGTTTCTAGTATGGTACATACCAAAGGAAGTGTTACATTCAATAACAAGCCTGATTTGAGTACAGGGAAGTTATAACCTCTTTTGCTTTCGAGGCTATGCATTTGCTAATCATGTGAGCACATAGAAAGCTTTCATCGCCACAGTAGACACATGGTGGTCAAAGCTGAGGTTTATGTTATAATCAGCAGGGACATTGTTTTTGCCAAAGGGAATGATGATGCATTTTTTAGCATTTAGTTTAAGACCATGGCTTTGGCACCAATCATTGGTCTGTGTAAGCCCCTTTTGGAGTATGATGACATTGCTAGGGGAGTCAGTGATAGGCCTAATTTGCAGTCATCTGCAAACTTGGTTCACCACATTCGCTTTGTTTTGACCTGGACTTCTGAGAAGTATATGTGAAACAAGAGGTGGCCCAACACTGACACTTGTGGGAACCCACTGGTGACAGAACTGCTGGTAGAGGTGAACTCTCCAACTTTGAAAAAAAAAACTTACATTTTAAACTTAAACTAAAGTGGGGGGCTTTACCCCCCACACCCCCCAACATGGGGGGCTATGCCCCCAAACCCCTCCTACTTAAATATACCAACTCCGAGATCACACCACAGTGAAGGAAATAACAAAGCCCCGAAAATGGCCCACTGATTTTTTTTCCCAGCCGTGGCTTCGCTATTTTCGTATTTTGAATTTTTGGGTTCGCTATTACAATGTTCAAACTCCTGTGAGTTTGATGTTGTAATATAGACCCTTTTCTGAAGCATATGAAGTCTGAAACTCAAATGACTGCCATTATTTAATATTATTTAGTGACTTCAATCCTCTTTGATTTGCCAGAAAAGCACAAATTGTATGAGGAACAGACCAAAAATAAGAGACAAAATTTTGGACAGTTGAGAGGTATGGTGCTCTTCCAGTTCTGGGATCTCACTTTCCTATTTTTAGACAGCAGCTTCTTTTGTTTATTGTATAATCTATTAATGCTATATGCCCACCAGAATGGTTTGTTTTTTCTTGAGGATCTTGCTTTAATCCTATCAGACACACCTGTGTCTTTATTTGTATGTTTATACAGGGTATCATATCTTAGTATAGCTGCCAATGTCATCAGTAGAAACTGGAGCTAGGAAGTCTATTATACAATCCCTCATGAAGGTAAGGTTATCTTTGGTGAAGTTTTTAGCCTGACCTCCTTTGGGGAGTTCTGGTGCTATTGCTACTTCCAAAGTGACTGATTTATGGTTGGATTTAACCAGTGCAGGCCCTACACTTGAGAAGATACATCTGTCACTCATATTACTGAGGGCCAGGTCAAGAATACTGGAGCCCCTTGTGAGGTGGTGCACTATTTGTTCCAGGGCATTCGAGTTAACAAAGTCCAGGAACTTTTGTGCAAATGAGTTTGGGCTCATATAAGTTCCCCAATTAATGGAGAGGTAGTTGAAATCAACCATGACTAGGGTGCTAGGTTGTACTGTGATTGCCCCAAGTAGGTCTAAGTAAGCTGTATGGACCCCTTAAAGTGGAAGGAAGGAAAAGTAAACACTGTGAATTATGGTAAAGTGTTTTGTAAACAGGATTTGAACAATGTCTCATATACCTTCTCTCTGTTCATTGCACTCACTTACACCTTGTGCCACATAGAAAGTTACCTGATAGGTTTATTTTTTGAATGGTTACTATCTAGAGTGTTGCAGGCCTCACAAAGCCACCATGTGCTTTTGAGCTGCCTAAATCAGCCTAAACTTAATTTTTCATTTTTTCCCTTAAGTAGTGAACTGTAATTGTGCGATGCCAACCAGAGAGCATATTGAACAGACATTGCAGGGTAATATATGTTATGATGATTACAAATAGTGAATGAAATGAAATGCAATGCATGGGTATATTTAGCAATAACCAGAACAAAAAAATGCATTGAGTAATTCTTCCTTCTCACATCTCCATGCAACATCATACATGTGCTTTGTGGAACACATTATCAGACTTGAAGTTAAGACATATTATGTTGGGTCTACTTTGTTTAAATGAAAGTACATTTAAACGAATGTTACTTACCCGAGCTGAATCCACTGAAGCTGCATTACAATGAATGCATGAACTGCCAAATTCCTTTCCCTCTTATTCATCTATGCTAACCCTAACCATAAACCTAACCCTACCTCAGCCCATAACTATTATCCTACATTATCCTACGCATTACATTAGTAAAACCCTTTGCCTAACAGTACCACTACATAAGACAAAAGGACACAGAACACACACAACACAAAACATGCACAAAACTAAATCTATCCCCTTACCAAACCTTGACTCTAATCTTAGGTTGTGAACATTTGTATATTCACACCAGTTGCAATAACACAATCTTGCATGTTCTCACAACCATCACTATTCCATGCAAACATTCGTTGTCCTGCACTCTCCTGCTTACCCACACTATATAAAACTAAATTCACCCACAAGTGATTCAACAAATTATTATTCACTTATTTGTGCATTCTCTCTTTTTTATACCCACAAAACTCTACCAAATACATATTCTACCTTTTGAGTTACAACTATATATATATATATATATATATATATTAAGTTCAGGGGTATGGGGGCCTTCCCCATATTAGGAGAAAGAATTCTGCCTCTTGCAAAAATAATTTGCATTTTGCAACCTTGGGAGTGCTATTGTCATCTTTCCAAGGTTTTAGGCATCTTGGGTTTGAATAATTGTATTCCAGTTTAAATGAGATACAGTTATTCCAAGTAGACAAAACATACCAAGAAACTACTGAACCAGTGGACAAGCCCTCTTGTCAGAAAAAAATATGGAAACTCTGTAAATGGCTTGATGTCTGTTGCTGTAGCTGAAGTCATTGCGGTGATCAGGGATCCTAACAGTTACAAGGGTAAGGCTACAAGGTGTACATTAACTATGGTTAGAGATGGTCAAGATTGGGTTATTTTGGCAGTGTGCTTGTGCATTGTATGAAGGGCAAGAATGCTCCCTTGCAAAAATCTTATGCCAATATGCTACAGAGATGACTCCAGCTAGAATTTAGTCTTTATATTTAGCACTAAAAATAGATGTTTTGACCAGGAAATGAAACAGTGAATCATCTCCTTAACTTTGCACAATTGTGTGAGGGGTTATGGGAGTATTTAATCCAGGCTACAGTTGTTCTGTGGACTTCAGGAAAATGTATTAAAATGTCAACACAAATGTCAATAAAATATATTAGCATGTGTACTGGTAAATGTTTTGGGAGCTCCTGTGAAAGTAGGGGTGCATGAACCATGGCTGTATGTCATCCAGTACATGGGTGAACATCATATGTGAGCTGTGGCTGCTTTTGGCTGCCATACCCTGCCACAGGTATGTCATATCACAACTCCTGCTCTTAATTTTTATGCACAGGTTTTCAAGACACAGTTGAGGTTGGGAGGGTGTCTGGTTTTGGAGTTTATACCTGTTATCTCTATTGCCTTTTTGATGGCATCTAGTAGATTTCAAAATATACACAAGTGATACAGAGTATAAACTGTCTGAGATGCAAATCATCTCCTCCAAATCTGAGGCTATGATGTTTTCCTGGAAAGAGATGAGTAGTCGTTTCATATGGGGTGGAAACTTGAACGTAATAGGGGAAGGCAAGTACATTAGATTCTTGTTCATGAATGCTGATGATGATAAAGGAGAGCATAATACTGACAAGTGGAAAGGAGAATAAGTTGCATTCTTATTGGAGTAATGCCAGCCTATGATGGTGAAAGCTGAGGTAACGTCTTAGAAAAAGATTTAGTTTCACTGATCAGTCTGTGGCACTGCCACCAGCCATGCTCACACTGTGCACTTAGTGACTGAAAGAATGATATCATATGTGTAAGTGGCAGAAATGAGGCTTCTCCACAAGCTTAGATAGATTGCTGTCTCAAACAAAGTGACTATCTCAGTGTTCGTCACTTCTTCAACAACCTGTGTCATTCAAGCCCATTGGGTGGTATCTGTTGCAGTTTGTTCAGAGCTGGCTTACTGGGAGTGGGATTAAAATATGTACTAACCAAATACTTAAAAAGCTTTTAGGTCAAGCTGTGATTTGTAATCTTTGAAAAGAGAAGATTATACTGTCCTGTTAAACTCTTACCACTGCAAATCCTCACCAGAAAGTGGACAATAGGCTACTGGGAGTAAACATGAGTTAATGTGTTATAATATCTGGTGGCATTTGTTCAGTTTCACCTTTTGCATCTCAAGCTCATACGATTATGTGGCTATATGAGGACTGTTACATTAAGCTGAGGACTCATAAAAAAGGCCACTTGAGGGATGGAGGACATGCATTTGAGATGTCTATTTCAGCAAACTTTGCTCTGTGCTGCTGTAAGAATGCAATAGCAATTAAATGTCTATATGAATTAGATATTGCCATTTAAGATTAACAAAAATGTTTTCCAAGTAAAGTAAGGAGTGCATACATAAGCCTAATGAGTTAACACATTTTTCAGAAGATGTAGATCAATTTCATTCAGCTTTTATGAGTTATATATCATCCTTTGCAATGGTGGCCAAGGTAAAGGGAATTGCTGATGAAGACATATATTTTATTAGCTAAGGTAGCAACCAAGTAAATCCATTCTCAAGCTGTGTAAGCAGGACACCTTTTCCAATGGTTGCCCTAGTTGATAATGAAAGGAAATGAAGTATATTCTTAACCCAGAAAATGAGAGTGTTGATTTTTAGATCAAAGCTTTTGAATATGCTTCAGAAAGTTAAGAGATTGGTCAAGTCAGATGGCTAGGTATCTGAATAAAGTGGGGAAGTTCATAAAGGTGCTGTACAGGTCAAAAAGCTTGTTGAGCTGGGAAGTTTCTAGTCTTTTTTTAGTACCAAAGAGCATGACCTTGTTTTTTTTTTTTTTGGGGGGGGGTGTTGGGAGAACTGGAGGGTTAAGTTAAAGAGTAGCTTTTTAAGAAGTGAGCCAGTGGTTTATGTCAGGAAGATCAGTTTGTAGTTGGTTATGGATTACTGGTAGTGCTGGGTTGGGCCTGTTGATAACAATATTATCATCATGTAAGAGGAACTGTAAGATGGGCAGGTTAAATGGTAATTTAGTTACAAAAATGGAAAAGACTATTGGGACAGCTATATAACAAAGAAGAGCCAATCTTCATAGTAAAGAATTTGTTAGGCAGGAAGCCTTTCAACCCCTGCACAGCTTCAGCGCTGACGCCATTGTCTAGAAGGTGGTGGACTAGTAATATTGAATGGTTCACCATGTCAAAAGCATGGATCAGGTCAATAAAAAAAACACCAGTAAGATTTTTCTTTATCCATGTTGGGATCATGTCGTCAGTTATAATCTAAAGGATATTCAAGGTACGTCTGCCTCTCCAAAAAATGATATGATTTTTGGAGAACAAATTATAAAATAAAGCTACTTGGCAGGTCATATCTTTAAAATGCTGTGCTGCACTAACAGATTTGGCAGAAGCTTGACAAATTTTAGTAGCCTCACTAATTCTTAAATGGCAAAGGAACATCTTAAACCTGCCATCTGTTTGATCACACCTTGTGAGCTCACTCACTACCATTGCATTAACCATTATAAAAACTGACTTCACACATCAACTGCAAAACGTCTGCATTGCAGTTGCAAGACGGCTGTTTTTTTATGAAATGGTGCAAAGACAGTGTCACAATTTATCATTTGATAGAGTAAGATAAATGTTGAAC
>NC_056731.1:895716300-895721300 GCF_019279795.1 Protopterus annectens
CCGCACTACATAGCTCTGCACACACCTCCACTGTACAAACAGATCATTGTGCTGCCTACCCATGTAACCTGCGTGAGGTACCAACACCAGGCTAAGGATGATAACACCTGCCCAGCTTGTCCTTCCAGCATGCCTCATGCCATTCCTGACCACTGTAGATTTGCCTCATATACTACCATGCCCAGTGCCATAGCCCTGCCATTCCTTCAAGGCTCACCAGTCAGACTGCCTGGTATACTGCTTCCATTGTCATATCCCAGCAAAACCTATGGTGTGCACCTTTTATGTGGCAAATTCTGGACAGGATTCCATTTCACATACTCTTGTCTGGTATTACTAGCTGGTACACATAATACTACCGAAATGCAGGCACTACTAGTGTCCATGTTTAGGCCACTGGTTTTGCAGATGTTGTTGTGTCCTACTAGTATGGTTCACATATTGCCCTACAGTATTTATAGACTACACCATGCCTGCCATGCTCTTCCATGTCCCTTGGCCATATGATATTGCAGCATACATACATACATACAAATGTTTCAAGCACAGGCATTAAAGCCCTTCTAGCTTGCCAATATACCAAAACACTTGTTCCCATAATAAATGTCCAGGCTGTTCTTAAAAATATGTAAACTAGTACTTGCTTTAATGTAATTTGGTAGCCTGTTCCAAGCATCAGCTACTCTGCCAGAAAACCAGTTAGTACACTTCTAATTCCTATAGAATCTTCTACATAGGTTATCTGATGATTCTCTAGTACTTTTTGATAACCCCAAACATTCCCAGAGATAGTTGTCCCTAAATGCCCTATATGCATGAATAAGATCTCCTCTTAAATATCTGTAAGAGACACTGTACAAGTTCAGATATTTTAGTCTTTCATAATAACTTAGATTTTCACATCCATGGATGCCCTTAGTATATTTCCACTGTACTCTTTCCAGTTTATTCATGCTTGTTTTCCTGTAGGGTTTCCACCTTGTTATTCCATACTGAAGTTTGGGTTTAATGTAACTAACAAACAATGACTTCATTATGTTTGATTTCCTAGACTTTATAAATCTTTTTATACAACCTATAGTTCTTGGTTGATATGATTAGAAAAACTCATAGCTGAATATACCCATATACCCAGGTCCTTAAATGAGTCTACAGTTTCAATCACTATCTGCTGTATTAAATATTCACCTTTCAGTTTATGTCTCCCAGCATATTATTCTCCTGTGCCCAAATGGACAATTTAGTCAAATTATTTTGCAGACATGCTTTATCTGTAACACTTGTAATCCGTTTACCCAATTTCAGGTAGTCAGCATATAGACTGCAGAACACCTCAGATGAAAAAGTAAGGTCTGAAAGATACAATCTAAACAAGTAAGGGCTAGTACAGAGCCCTGTGGGACACATTGACTGTAACCAAGGATTTCACCTGTCCAGTTGGTGTGTGATACTTGCCATGTCCTAGTTGTAAGCCATGCAGCTATCCATCTTATCAACAGTACATCAATACCTAGTTGTACTAATTTATTGATCAGTGTTTTGTGCATCCTGCACCACATGTCATGGTTCATGACCCGTATTACATCACCTGCAATGTAGGCCCATATACACATAGGGGGATTGGTTAAGATCCATGTCCTTCCACTTCTTATAACCCACAACCAGTAATTCCACCTTATCCTGAAATGCAGCAGGTCAAAAATGTTGTCTTAATTGCAATGTATAACAGAAGGAAAAAAATCATGGCAAAAATTAAGCACTCACAACAAACTAAACAAACAACTTGGAGGACAAATAAACTCTGCCAAAGACAAATTTGAGGAAAATTTAGCCTCTTAGGCCAAGGACAACCACAAAGCATTCTTTACCTATGTATGCATCCTCAAAGGCAATACACAATTGTTTGTAGAGCTAATTGTTAATGGAGGCACCTATACTGAGACAGAAGATATAGCAAACCTACTGGCTGGCAAATTCAATTCCATCTTTACCCTTCTCTCCCCCTCAACATTTCCTCAGGAAATACCATCAAATATAACTCCCCCTGCTATCACTAGGCAACAGGTCCTTAATGCTCTCTCTAAGGCCAAGAACACTGCAGTAATGGGCTCAGACAATGTCCCAGGATGCCTTCTATATAGCATGAAACATGACCTATCAGGCCCTCTCAAATTGCTATTTAATTGTAACCTCCAAACAGCTTTCATGCCACACAAATGGAGAACAGCAGCAGTCATCCCTCTGCATAACAGTGAGCCATTTACAGACCCTGGAAACTAACGACCCATAAGTCACACAAGTCGCATATGCAAACCACGGAAAGAATTATCATGGAAATGATCAATAATGATCAATAGTGACATAGGGAACCTCCAGACATGGATCCCAACACAGTTAGGCTTTTGTCAAGGGCAGGTCATGCCTAATCAACTTGGTGGACTTCTTTGAGCAGGTCACCAAAACAATGGATGAGGGCAAAATAGTTCACACTGCCTACATGACCTGGCCAAGGCATTTGACAAAATACCCCACTTGGGCATTGTTGACAAACTCAAGACATTAGGTATAAACCCTTATGTCACCTAGTGGAGAGCCAGCTGGCTCACCAATAGGACCTAGAAAGTTAGAATTGGGGAGGCCACCTCTACAAAGAGGCCATCACAAACAGAGTCCCTCAGAGATCAGTTCTAGGACTGCTCCTTCTTGGCATTTACTTCTCTGAAGTCAAGACCAATGCCATTGGCTTTTGGCTGACTAAATTTGCAGATTATTGCAAATTAGAAGCAGTCAAATAACCTCCCCCTACCCCCCACTAACACAAATGTCCTCCAGGAAGGGCTGACACAGACAAATAACTGGCGGCAGAACAATGGATTAAAATTAAATGTCAAGAAATTCATAATAGTATCTTTTGGGAAGTTATCTACTTCTGGTAACTATCATATTGACAACATACCCCTTAGAGTTGACCCAGTAGTCAGGGACTTTGGGGCATGCATAGACAGAAATACACAGTACTGAGGAAATCATTCTATGTTGTGCAACTTATAAACAAATGTATTGCATCTAGGTCCAAGGAAGTCATTGTTCCACTGCATTCAAAATTCATCAGACGTATCATTGAGTACAATGTCCCCTTTGGTATGTACCTAAGCAAGCATATCCAGTAATTGGAACATTCACACCAAGTTCCTCAATAAAAAAATACAGGGTGTAATTAACATGTCCTATCCCTGTGTTCTGTCTCCTATAGGCTGTTGAGGGGAGATCTATTTCTGGTGTACAAGGCATTGCCAGGCCCCATCCTGATGGACTTCCTGCATGTCTTCAAACAGCATCAGGATTACCTGTTCTATTAAACCTTGCCTCTGATATAAATAGGACCTGCTGGGGAGACAGGTATGTATCCCAGAGACTACCCCTTCTCTGGAACAGGCTCCTCATCTATATGAAGCAGAGTTCTTTCTTAACACAATTCAACTGTAACTTGGACAATTGGATGGGGTAGAAGAAATTCATCCCTGGTTTGGCACCCATGTCTCTAATGGACACAGAGAGCGTGTAAATGTTTCATCTCCTAAGCCACTGTTTACGCTTATTATCATGGATACCAGAACTTGTCAGAGATTTGGGATGCATGGTTAGGCTTAAAAAGACCCTCAGGGTTATTAGCCTAGTAAATACCTATGAACCTATTGCATATCTAATACCATTTTACTTCTCCAGGTACTTTTATTTCTTATAATCTTACATAGACCTCCTAATATACTTCCCAGCTGTGTCTCTGTATCTGTCTTTATTACTGTCTTTTTGTGCATTTGTTTGTTATTTTAATTTTGTTTCTGTCCATTTATGTTTTTGTTTTATGCAGTATCAGCTGCAGCTATGCCTCTAGTGCATCAGTGGTCACCCCATCATTGATTTGCTCTGCCATACACTGCTGGGTTTCCAGCTGCTTCCAGCATAGCCTGTCGGAGGAATGATCTAGTGTGTGTGTGTGGGGGGGGCCTGAAGGTTTCCAATTTGGTCTGTCAGCAGGGAGGGGTGTTGTTGTACCCTCTGAGGATGCAGATGATAGATCCTGATATTTTACTTTATTTGATTTAATTTATTTTGTATTTGGTAACTCGATGAACTGGTCCAAAGACCCATTACTGCCTCAGCCTGAGCATAGTCACATACTGACATGACAAAAGGTATACAGCACAAATATTGTTATAAAGGCATTGGCATAAGTGCATTATACAAACATACAGGAATTATTTTGGAGATATAAAACAATTATATATAGGGGAGCAAAATTGTGGAATTAAGTTTCATATTGCTAAGGCTAAAATGGACTTAACAATAGTAGAAACTTACAATAGTTGCAACTTGCAAAAATCATCTAACCACAGCTAACAATGTAATAGCATTATGTACATTATATGCAGAGAATGAACTGACCTAAAATAAGTGAGCACAGTATCTGCAGCAGGTATTAGCTTATAAGAAAGGCCTCAGTCATGGGTAGGAATCAATGAGTGATAATTTTATGCAAAGGTGGTTAATTTTTAATCATCATCACTGAAGCATTTACAATCAGTTTCATCGAAGAGGTGATGTAAAAGTGTCTGTCCTCCTGAAACTTTACAGAATTTTGAGACTTGATTTCCAAAGAGCTAGGCCTAGCCTAGATAAGGCACTCTTGCCTGTGGCTGTTTTGAAAGGGGGATAGCTTAGTAACATTATATTATGTTGGCTGCATCTTAAGAATGTGATTGTTCCCTGATAGGTAGCTTTCTTTTTTTAATGTAGGCAATAACCCTCGTCCAGAATCCTATAGAGAAGGTGGCAACTAGATATGTGGATCTTTCTATCTCGGTAGCCAATATAGAGTGAGTAGAAGGTTTCAATGGTTTGAAATGGAATCATCAAGTAAGACAAATTTAGTTGTTTTATTGTCTGTGATTTGTAAAGGTAATTCATATCCTAGTTTTGGAAGAGGGACATTCTTAGCC